>NC_051155.1:124928141-124973141 GCF_013339745.2 Dermacentor silvarum
AGCAAGACCACTGTTACCCCTGTGGTGCCTACGACAGCCACAAGTACACCTCACAATTCCGGGAATTACGAAGAAGACCCGTCTTCCACAGTGGCTCTACGACAGTTGCCATTGGCATTACTGAACGAGTAATATGAACAAGGAACGCACATTTACACCGATGGCTCTGTCTCAGCCACCAGCTCCACAGGCACTGTTGTCACTCCGGCTTTACAAGTCACAATAAAGTTCAAAGTGTTCCACATAACAACTTCTATTGCAGCAGAAGTTACCGCCCTACGCGCTGCTGTTAATTACACCGCACAAACAAAATCTCGAAAGTGGGTCTTTTTTTTGTGACTCCAAGGCAGCCCTTCAGAGTTTGCAGTCAGCCTTACGACGCAAGACTCATGAACAACTAGTGTTTGAGACTAGAGAAGCTCTCCATCAAGCTCTCAAAACGGACATGACATGATGTTCCAATGGCTTCCGGGGCACTGTGGTATTGTCCGGTAATGACCTTGCTGATGATGCCGCCCGGTCAGCCCACAAAGAAACACTGACAGTTCATATACCCTTATCAATGATAGACGCTGCGAGGGTACTTCGTTTACTTGCTCAACGAAGACTCAAATTTTGTGGAACACCACGATTGCCTCGAACGGTCGTCTCCGCCGCTTGATCGTACAGTGAAGCTGCAGATTCTATCGCCATTCTCCCGCCGTGATGCAACTTTACTGTGCCGCCTCTGGTTTGAGGTGGCTTTTACAAAAGCCTGCACATTTCTTATTGGAATGTCCGACACACCTATCTGTGACTCGCGCAACTGTGAAGAGACGATCGAACACGTGTTCTGTTTTTGTTATCTTCATGACATCGAATGCGACGTTCTTTGGAATGTGGTAAACCGATTAGACAGCAGATCATTTCCAAAAACAAACATTCTTGGACCACGGCCCCACTCGTCGCAGGCTTACAAAGTGACGCGGGAATTGCTATGGTTCATGAAATCGACTTGCCTCAGTGACCGACTGTAGGCGTGAAGTAAGGGACAACCGCAGGTATGCGCACTGATAGTGCCTTCTTCCCGCCCTCTCCTTTCTTTCTTTTCATCGCTGAAACCCTTAGCGGTAGGGTAGCCGTAGGGTAGCAAACCGGACGTGCGTGTGGTTGACCTTCCTACCTTTCCTTCCTTTATTTTCCTCCTATATACGGTGTCCCACCTAACCTGAGCAAAAATTTAAAAATATGTGAGGGCCACGTAGCTGGAAAAAGCTAAGGTAATGTTCTTTGCCGTCGCTTGGAGCAAGTCAGACAATTTTTTTTTCTATTTCGCTGAATTACATAATGAGTTATAATTAATCACATTTCCAAATAATGTAATCAGAACGAAATTGTCCATCAGAAAATTGTGCACCATCATGAAAAATTCCCTATCCATCTTTCTGTTGCTCTATAGGTGCTACACAAAAGTTTTTTCCAAGCCTGAGAAGTTTTATGCATGCCTGAGTTTTTTCCATGAGACGATTGCAGACTATCCTGAAAAATTTCATATCCAGTATTCTGTTGCTCAATTCCCGAAAAACTGCCGCGCCACTAGTCGCGTGGTACTTCTTGCGGCCTTTCGCGGGCTTCTTTCAGGCTTAGAAAAAAAGTTTTATGTAGCACGAATTGAGCAACAGAAAGCTGGATAGGGAATTTCTCAGAATGGCATACAATTTTCTCATCGACCGTTTTGCTCTGAATATAATAATTAATTAAGTCGAATAATTTATAATGACTCTAGTTATCTAATTCGCCAAAATTAAAAAAAATTGTCTGACTTGCTCCAAGCGACGTCAAACAACTTTACCTTGGTTCTGTCCGCAGCTGCGTGGCATTCGCATATTTTAAGATTTTGGCACAAGTTACTTGGGACACCCTGTACAGGTCTAGCGCTAATGTAACATGGGACGGCCGAAGAAGTACGAGACTCCCGAAGAGAAGCCGCTCAGCTGGAAGTTCGCCGTGCCGCCAGCAGAGAACGAATGCGGCGATTGCGTCCTCACCCGGAGCATCATCCGGAGCCTAGCAAAACGTATAGCCGAGCCTAGCGAAACTGGAAGAAGCTAGGTGAACACCAGCTCCGCTGTTTCTCCAGGATTGCACAACTTAGTGCAAGCTGAGCTAATTTTTTTTCCATTAATTTGTTTCGCGAGGCTGTGCTAGTCCAACCATGTGATATTATTTTATCCCCAGCGTGAAAAACCATACTTTGTACTAGCCCTGCGCCAGAAAACATACCTTTTTGTTTTGTCCCACTGATCTACAAAACGAACCATAGAAAGACCACGCTATATACGCGGGCAAGCGACATGGCCATAATACATGTGTGCTGCTGCACGTTATCGTCACCACCGTCCCGAACTATTGAGCGCCAATTTAGCGTATTTGCTCGGGGAACCGCAAGATTGCTTATTTCCTGGGCTGTTGACGCTATATTCTTTCTTCGAAGCTTATCGTTTTGCAGCGTCGTCAAGATAACGCACGGCGTTCATGTCGAAGTTGCACCTTGAGAGTTCAACAGTGTCGTAGCACAGTTCAACAAAGAGTCTTTTGTTAATATAGCTTGTTTGCCGTCGATAAAGCGACCTCTAAATGGCCTCACAAATATAGGCGTTCTTCAGGAAAAACGCTTCGCACGTGGCCTGGTACAAACAAGCCTTATGCGATGAACTGAAATTGAAGTAAGCTTCGCAGCGACAATTGTTATATTGATCGGAGGGCTGGTTGAATGATCGCGTTTGGTGGAGGCGAATACTCTGTAGTGCCACCTTCTTTATCAAAGGAGCGAACTTCGTAAAGCTCGAAGCTAAGAAGTACGCGAAAAGATGTAAAACAAGTGAAAAATGCTGCGCTACATAGTCTTCTCTGTATTGTATTTTTTTTTCTCGTGTCCTTGTTCGCTTCTCGCAGTTCGCCTCATTGTAGTGAGAAATCAATTGCCCAAAACGTATTCTTTCCTTTCAACCAGATATGCAAGAATGAAATTTTACTATATGGGAGCAAAATACAATTTAATCAATAAGCCGGCCACCTGTTCCATCCATTTTCATAAACACTCCGCTTCCAAACAGCTACAGTTAGCATTAAATATAAAAAATGAAAAAAAAAAATCTATAAACGAAGAGTCGCCAACAAGAACTGTTTGTGCCTTTGTAGACCGGAACCCATGAAACAGCGCTTGTGTCACCCCTTCTTGTCGTGTCCATGATAAGGATCAAATATGCAGAAGTCGTTTTATAGTGACGGGTTTGCTATATAGTAATAGACAATACTCCTTGTCGGGCTAAAATCGCAATGGTATCAGTATAGTATAATGCACCGCTCCCAAACTTCATTCTTGGGTTTAATGTGTTTGTGGTGTGTAACGTTTGCATGTGAGCGTTACCGATACTCGTAACGAACATGAAGGCCTTCAACTTTTTTTTTTTGCCTCTGATGCCACAGTTGTCAGCGAGCTGCAGTTAAAATCCAAATCTACCCAGTAACAACGTCATTTTGTATAATCTGTTTCTGAAGCGACGCCTCTCGTTTCTCATTAATAACGCATGTACTAATATAGCAACAGTTAGGAATTTGTTAAAGTGAAACGGCGAATGGTAGCACTTCTGGTCGAGGACGAGGCATAGTTCAAGTAAAACATGCTTTCGCTGAAAAAAAAAATGGAGAGAAACCAAGCGTTTAAACGCCGACAATGAAACTTCGAGCGAGAAACACCTAAGGGCACGCAAAACTCAACATAAGAAGTTTTTTTTTATTCCTTTCTTGAGCACACGTTTTGATTCAAACATAAGCTAGCCCGAGAAAGTAAATTTTATTTTATGGTAAACCTGTTAACTGGACGTTGTCAAGCGGGCGATGCCCGAGCTAACCCGAGCGCCCGTACGAGTTATCGCGGGAAGCCCACACCCATTCCAAAACGACCGGCATAGAGGCGTACACGCGCACCCTCAGCAAACGCTCGTCTAGTTTTTTGACAGAAACATTCCCGAAGATGACGAACTTAAACCGTCTTAACAGAGCGTACCGGAAATTTTCCAGGGGCCATTTTTATGGCACAGAGACAGCTCGCGACAGGGTAAAGAATACCACGACCGTTACGGGGACGTTTGAAAAGGCGGCGGCTTCGCGCAATGGCGCTGCCGGTTCCATCGATACCAGGCGGCGTCTTTCTCACCTCAGTTCTTGCGCGCTGGCTTCAGTCTCCCCGGAGAGCCGCAGTCTGGCTTATTTTCCCGGCTCGCGTTGATGCCGCCCGTTGGAACACCACGAACTTCGGTCACGTCCTCGCGCTTGGAGTTCGCCGCTCGTGCAGCCTGCTCGTATCGTATATGCAGACAGAAAAATAGGCGCGGCAAGCAATCCGGCGCCGGGCACGTTTCACGTGTGGCTCAACACTGCAAATGGCGGCGGGCGTAGTCCTCGAACTTTAGACGGTCGCTCCGCGCTCGCCGTTGCCTCGTCGACGCTATCGGAAGAGCGATAACGCCTCAGGTTGCCTCGCCTCCTTTGTGAGTGTGTGTGTGTGTCGAGAGTCGCGTACGAACATACGCCAAGTCGCCGCTTCGGGGCTTCGGTGCTCGTTTCTTTATAAGGCGGTGAGAAGGAACGCCCCGACCCTTCTGTCGGTGGTGATTCGCGAAGGGGTCTTGATCTTTCGTCGGCGTCGGTCTTTACACAATGAACCTTTCCGATACGGTATCCGGGTCTCCGGCCGAAGCCGATCACACGAGGGTGAGACATCGGCGTAGGCGACACGAAGTGCGATGATGTACAGCCGGGCTGTAAAAAAAAAGGAGTTGGACCTGTAGCGTCGTCTACGCTGAGTCAGATATTTACAGGTCGTAACACATAACGCGGACGTGCGCGCTCAGTCACATGTGGCGTGTTGTTTGTTCTCACAGGTCCACGATCCGCGCCCGCCGTGGCACAACGGGTCCATCAAACGAAACCGAGCGTAAGGAAGGAAATGGGCGGGAAACCTTGTAACCAGGATCCTTGTGCGTGACATACTGCTAGTCCCGGACAGGAAGTTCTGAATTACTTTATCGTGGCGTATATTCGTAGTTTTTGAGTGGTTAATCCCCGAGACACAAAGAGTGGACCGGTTCCCAGCAAGATAACGATCAACCTGCAAAATATACTCCTCACGTTTCAGCCACCAGGCATTCGCTGTCGCAATTGCAGTCGCTATTAATTTATCTCATCGCATACTTCTGGAATACCTTTTTATATTATTGCGATAGCAATTATATTGTATTGCAAGCAAACAACAATATATTAAGCTTATTGAAATACGTTTATGCACTTTAGGTCGCACTTGACATCAGTATTACCCTACACTTCTATTCATCGCGCCTGAAGTGCGCAATGAATCTATGACTATCTACTTCCGATTGGTTATGCAAATGTGGCTGTAATGTCCAACGTCAAATGTGGTTATAATTCAGTCATACACTAGCACGCAGTTCACTTACACTATTACGCAACCATTAGTGTGCGGAAATAACTCAGTGTGGGAGTGGAGGCGAGCGTGAAGTTATACACGACGCTGTGCGATCTTTCATCCTATAAGTTGACAGTCAGAAACGTGGATGTTTTTGTCGATTCTTTAGCGGCCTCATTCAAGACCTCAAAAATTTCCACGAGACAATGAATGTCATCAAGGCAATTATCACTATGGATCGTAATACAGGTTCTTGCGCCAAGGTGAGACTTTAGCACGTTACAAAAAATAAAGATAAAATAAAGTCGCAGCTTCGACCGAAAGGCGAAGCATCGAAAGGCGGACAGCTGTACGGAGTAAGCGTAGTAGTTTAATCGGCTGTATAAACTTGTAAACATAGGCACACTAACTAAGCATGGTGTCACGCGCGCACATGCACACTTTAACACAGTTCACTCGATGACCGCGGAAACTCGCGGTCAAAAAGCAGCGAGTGAATTGATCTTCGTGCTGCGCCTCGCATCAACGCGAACTAAGCCGGGAAAACACAGTGCATGGCGGACTGTGCCCCCGTCACTGATGGCTTTCAAGATACTGCGGCCGGGGCGGGAGCGCGCGTCCGCCCAGGCCGCCTGGAATAGAACGCCCCTCCCCCCCCCCCTCCCTGCCCTCCCTCGGATACTTGCGGTCCGGGCGGGCCACTTCGAGTAGACCTCACCCTCACCACCCTCCCTACCTACCCTACCCCCGGAGCCTCGCGCTTACTTCCCGCTTTCCTCCCTTGCGTGCGCCGGATGGAACCGTGATCGCCGGCCCACCTTCGCACGCTTTCACTTGCACACAGCGCACACGGCGCGCGGTGACGATTTTATCGCCCTTGTACTTTATACGGAACCTCACAGCGACGCCGACGGCAGAAATGCGCCTGGAATGTCCATATTATGGCTGTCACAATAAAAACGTAACCGATTAGAATTAGTTAGTTTTTTGAAAAATGTAATTGATTAAAGTTACCAATTACTGTCCCACGAAAGCAATTGAGGAGCTACTAAAGAGTAATCGATGACTTTAACGTTACTTTTTTTTGCTGTTAGTAACATTGCACAAATACAGCAAATAAAACGAGCTCGCCTTGGCTATTTCAATGCGTCCTCTGCATTCGATGTGCGCTCTGGAGAGGAGCGCTGTGTAGTAACGTATGAACACTTTGCTCACAGGAATGTGGTTAGTACCGCGATGCTCAGCGCGGGCTAGGGGACGGCACTGATGATAGGGCCAGTGCAAAAGTGAAAAATCGTATATAAGTGCATGGTTCTCTGGCATCAACATCCGAAGTTGCCATCGCTATCAAGCCATAGAGCTGCCGTTTCAATTCATCGGCCTAGATATGTTGGACCTCCTCTCGGCGCCATCACTCGTTAGCCATTTAGACCTAAATGACTAATTGTCATTTAGCGTGGTGGCGTGGAGCAGAGGTAGAATACCCGGCCTCAAATCTGAAGGTCGTAAGTTCGAATCCTACTCCAGTCCACTACATTTTCAGGCATGGAGTGGTGCCTGACACCGACAAGAAAAAAAATATTTATTGCCGAGAGCTAGTGGGGCTATGCTAGTTCAGGTGCAGCCAAACTAGAAAGGCCCACTAAGCTTCATCAAAATCGCTCCCTCACCAGAACAGGAAATGGCCTCCCTTGTGCAGTATTCGAGCACTACCTCCCTCATGACTCCAACAATTAACCCATAACCCTCAGTCCCCAGCGGCTGCGGAGCCCCTGACCAAGGCGGCGGTCAGACCTGCTACGCGGCAGAGGGTGCTAAGAATCTCTGGGTCCGGGCAGGCCGCCAATGGAAACTGAACCTGGCAACGTTCAACACGCGCACCCTCTCGAGTGAGGCTAGCTTAGCAGGACCTTTTGAAGAATTATCAGGCATTGCCTGGGATTATTATTGGCCCTTGTGAGGTTAGAAGAACTTGTGAGGATACACAGTGCTCACTAACTGCCACGTCCTCTGCTACAGAGGTCTTCCAGATAAGAGAGAATCCGCGGTAGGACTTCTAGTCCATAACAACATAGAAGGCAACATTGAATGAATTCTACAGCATTAATGAGAGGGTAGGAGTCGTAGTAATAAAGCTGAATAGGAGGTACAAAATGAAAGTAGTACAAGCCTACGCCCCAACCTCTAGTCACGATGATGAAGAAATAGAACAGTTTTATGAAGATGTTGAATTAGCAATCAGAAAGGTGCAAACTCAGTATACTCTAGTCATGGGTGACTTCAATGCAAAAGTGGGGAAAAAGCAGGTTGGTGAGCAAGCAATTGGCAACTATGGCATCGATTCTAGGAAAGCAAGAGGAGAGATGTTAGTAGAATTCGCGGAAAGGAATAGGCTTCGAATAATGAATACCTTCTTCAGGAAGCGCAGAAAGAGGAAGTGGACCTGGAAAAGCCCTAATGGAGAAACAAGGAATGAAATAGATCTCATACTCTCTGCCGATCCAAGCATAGTGCAGGATGTAGAAGTGTTAGGTAAGGTAAAGTGCAGTGACCCTAGTGAGGTCTAGGATTGCTCTCAACTTGAAGAGAGAAAGAGTGAAATTAGTCAAGAGGAAACAGGCCAACCTAGAGGCAGTAAGGGTTGGCCAATGTGACTGAGCACGCACGTCCGCGTTATGTGTTACGACGTGTAAATATCTGACTCAGCGTAGACGACGCTACAGGTCCAACTCCTTTTTTTTTTACAGCCCGGCTGTACATCATCGCAATTCGTGTCGCCTACGCCGATGTCTCACCCTCGTGTGATCGGCACAGCAGACCAATTCAGGCTGGTGCTCGCAAACAAATATGCAGCTTTAGAAAAGGAAGATAAAGACAACATAGAGGTAATGAATGAAACCGTAACTAGGTTGGTCTCAGAAGCAGCAATTGAAGTGGGAGGTAAGGCACCAAGGTAACCAGTAGGCAAGCTCTCCCAAGAAACAAATGACCTAATAAAGAAACGACAAAACATGAAAGTGTCCAACTCAAGAGATCAGATAGAATTCGCTGAACTGTCAAAACTTATCAACAAGAAGAAAGTAAGGGATATTCGAAATTATAACGTGGGAAAGATTGAGGAAACAGTAAAATATGGACGCAGCATTAAATCAGTAAGAAGAAAGCTTGGCATAGGACAAGGCAAGATGTACGCACTGAAAGATAGCCTGGTAATATCGTCAGCAATTTCGATGACATAGTAAAAGCAGCGGAAGAATTCTATACTGACCAGTACAGTGCCCAAAACAGCCAAGTTATTTTCGTTTGAAATAGTGATGAACCGGATACAGAGGTTCCTTCTATAACTAGCGATGAAGTTAGAAGGGCCTTGAAAAGGAGAAAAGCTGCAGGAAAAGATGGAATAACAGTAGATTTAATCAAAGATGGAGGAGATATCATGCTTGACCTTTTATACGCAATGCCTCACAACCTCAAGTGTACCCGAGAGCTGGAAGAACGCCAACATAATACTAATCCATAAGAAGGGAGACGTTAAAGAATTGAAGAATTATAGACACATCAGCTTGCTTTCAGTATCGTATAAAATATTCCCCAAGATAATTTCCAATAGAATCAGGGCAACACTTCAGCCAACCAAGAGAACAGGCTGGCTTCAGGAAGGGATATTCTACGATGGATCATATCCATGTCATCAATCAGGTAATCGAGAAATCTGCGGAGTACAATCAACCTCTCTATATGGCTTTCATAGATTATGAAAAGGGATTTGATTCAGTAGAGATACCAGTAGCCATAGAATCATTGCATAATGAAGGATAAAGCACGAATGAATTGCAGGAATTGCATGAAGAAGTGACCATAGATGAATGAAGGAATTGCATAAAACCCCTATATATGAAAAGCAGCGCCAACCACTTCCCTCCTCCTTCATTCCACTGTCGCGCTCGGCGCGGCCAGCGCGATCGAGGCGCGATCTGGACAGTGGCGCTGCCTACGTCGGGTACCCGTGGCAGACGACAGCTAACGCGATACCAGTTAACGCGCTACCCGGAGAGCATTGACACGTGTACTTATTTATCCTTTTATTGGTGATAAAGTGTCTTTGTTGGGGCTGCTCCGCGTCCTCATCGATCCCACGTCGTTTCATTGGTGGAGGTGCTGGGTATTCTCCATCCTTCATGCTTGGCACCCCTTCGCGGAGCCAACGATCGAGCCTGGAATCGCCATTGCGCGTCGAAACACCAGTCCACCGGTTCAGTCGCCGCCTACTAGGCCTAGCACCCGAGTCCGGTCCCCTGCAAGAAACCTCAAGAAATCATTCGCCTCCTGCAACCACCATGGTCACCGCGGCTCCAACGCAAGTAACGCTGCAGAACCCTATGGTTCTGAAGAGCTTTCATGATGATGCCTTTGAAGACGTCCAAGATTGGCTTGATCAGTTCGAGCGCGTCGCTAACTACAACCATATGACCAGCTCGGCGGACAAACTTTCTAGCGTCTATTTCTATCTGAAGGACAATGCTCGTACGTGGTACGTCAACCGGGAGAGTAGCTTTGCCACCTGGGATGACTTTCTGCACACAGCTGCTGGATACTTTTACAAGCATCGACAGGAGGGAAAATGCGCAGCTTCTTCTCGAAATCCGCATTCAAAAACCCAATGAGAGCGTTGCTATGTTCTCAGAATATATGGCCCGTCTTTTCCGTAGAGCAGACTCTGACATGCCAGAGGTACCGCAGCGAACAACTGTTTGCCGGCCTTGTGAGAAATCCACCGACAACAGTGGCGGAGTTCACAAAAGAGGCCACAGCCATTGAACGGGCCCTACAGCAACTATACCGCCAGCATGACATGAGTAACTCGGCGGCGAACGCTTCCGTTCTAGCTGCTAGTAACGACAAGCCTCTGCGTTAAATTATCCTAGAGGTTGTGCGAGAAGAGCTTCGGCAGCTAGGATTTGTGAGTACGGGTACGGAACCGGCGCCAACGGTATCTTTTGTATAGCTGATGTGGTCCGGGAAGAAGTCCGGCAAGCTTTTTCATCGCCAGACTGTGGTAACGCGCCGCGGCGCCTTACTTATGCGGAGGCTATTCGCCGTCCAGTCAACGCAACTTCGACGCCGTTGACACCCACAACTAGACCATCACATACGCTACAAACTGTGCCGATATCGTCACCCCCGTCGTCTCTACCGACCTCACCGATCACGCCACCACAAACAATGTCGTATCTTCGACACACGAACGCAAATCCTTGACTCCATGGAGAGTTGCCACCGAACTATCAGCGTCGGAAAACCGATTTGTGGCGCACCGTCGACCGCCGACCAGTGTGCTACCATTGTGGCGAAGCTGGACACGTCTATCGAGTTTGCCACAAATGGAACAACTATCGCGCCGCCCAATACCCAAGCTTTCCTGCCAACTACGCCTATTCTCCGTATGACGGTCGACGCGCCTACGACGCTCATGTGAACGTCCAGCCGCAAAATACGACTCCCCGATCACGTTCTTCTTCGCCATCACCTGCGCGCTACAATTCACCTACTCGTCGCAGTTTTGCCGACGTCACTAGGGGCAGGTCCCCTAGCCAGCGACGGGGAAACTAGACGCAGCGACCTCCGGGGGTGAGGTTGCCAGTACTCGAAGTTCTCCATATCCCCCATTATCGACGTATGACGATGTAAAGAATCCGACGAATGCAACGACGAATACGGCGAAGACGGCGAATGCAACTACCAATACGACGAACTCATCTACGAAAGACGTAACCGACGTCGTCAGCGCCGACCTCATCGTTCGCATTGACGGCCACCAAGTAGCCGCTCTTGTTGGCACTGGCTCCCATTTTTCAATCATAAGCTTACAGCTCGCCGACCAACTAAGGAAGGTGAAGACGCCATGGCACGGACCCTTCATAAGAACCGCCGGAGGTCAGTTGATGACACCTGTCGGGAAATGTACAGCCCGACTCTTAATCGCCGGTTCAACCTTCGTCGCCACCCTCGTCATTCTTTCTGAGTGTTTCAAGGAACTTATATTGGGGATGGATTTCCTGCGCGAGTACGGTGCCGTGATTAACATCCGCGACAGAAGCGTCACGTTTGCCACGAACTGGGATAATGTCACCCATGAGGAGCATCCACAACGTCGCTTACGTATAGCTGCAGACGACGTGATACTTTTGCCACGCTGTTGCTCTCTCGTACCCCTGCACTTAAAATTAAAATTAAATTATGGGGTTTTACGTGCCAAAACCAGTTCTGATTATGAGGCACGCCGTAGTGGGGGACTCCGGAAATTTGGACCACCTGGGGTTCTTTAACGTGCACCTAAATCTAAGTACACGGGTGTTTTCGCATTTCGCCCCCATCGAAATGCGGCCGCCGTGGCCGGGATTCGATCCCGCGACCTCGTGCTCAGCAGCCCAACACCATACCCCTGCACTGTGACAGCCTGCAGAATGGGACTGGAGTCGCTGAACACATGAATGCGCTAGCATTGAATCGCGGCATATCCATTGCCAGAGCACGTATCAATGTAATCGATGGAAGCGCCGAACGCTTGCTGACAAATTTTAGTAAGGAGCGTCGACACATCGTGAGAGGCACTGCTGTCGCTTATTTCGACGAAGTAACACCGATAGAAGGCTGCCATTTAGCGCAGGATACGACATCTACGATCCCCACAGCTGCGCCTATTGTAGACGTTAGAGCGACGTTAACGGCCGTTGAGCGAGACTGTCTTCTTGAGCCCATCAACCAGTACCAGGGCTGTTTCTCATCTGCTTCAAGAGTTGGTCAAACGCCACTTACCAAACTTCGCATCATTACTGATGTCGATGCCTGGCCTATTCGACAAAACCCTTATCGCTTGGCCCCAAAGGAACGCGAGGCAATCCAAAGACAAGTGAAGACGATGCTGGAAGATGGCGTTATTCGACCATCCAATAGTCCTTGGGCGTCACCTGTAGTTTTAGTGAAAAGAAGGACGGTAGCCTGCGCTTCTGCCTAGACTATCGGAAGCTCAATCAGGTCACCAAAAAGGACGTTTATCCACTGCCACGTATTGATGATTCGTTGGACAGGTTGCGAAACGCGTGCTACTTTTCCTCAATGGACTTGAAAAGCGGTTACTGGCAGATCGAAGTGGATGAGAGAGACCGTGAGAAAACCGCCTTTGTGACGCCTGACGGACTTTACGAATTTCAGGTACTTCCCTTCGGTTTGTGTTCAGCGCCAGCAACATTTCAGCGTCTAATGGACACTGTGCTCTCTGGACTCAAATGGCAAACATGCCTGGTGTACCTGGATGACGCAATTGTCTTTTCCGCAACGTTCGACGAACACTTACCAAGGCTGAAAACTTTTTTTGAAGCAATACGATCTGCCGGTCTCACGTTGAAGCCTGAAAAGTGCCATTTTGGTTTTCAAGAGCTCTAGTTACTCGGTCACGTCGTCAGTAACCAAGGAGTCCGACCTGATCCGGATAAAATTGCTGCCGTCGCTAATTTCCAGACCCCACCAGACAAAAAGGCCCTGCTACGTTTTCTGGGACTATGTGCATATTACCGGCGTTTTATTGCGAATTTCTCATGCATCGTTTGGCCGTTAACACAGCTCACCAGAGAAGATATCCCTTTCACTTGGGGCGAAGACCAGCAGCGGGCATTTCACGACCTCCCGCAACGCATGCAAGCGCCTCCCGTGCTTGCACACTTCGATGAAGACGCCCCGACGGTATTGCATACAGACGCTAGTAATGTCGGTCTAGGGGCGGTGCTCGTACAATGGCAGGACGACAGCGAAAAGGTGATCGCTTACGCCAGTAAGACACTGTCCCGAGCGGAGGCTAACTACTCCACCACTGAAAAAGAATGCCTCGCAATGGTATGGGCAGTTCTGAAATTTCGTCCGTATTTGTACGGTCGGTCTTCCACCGTTATTAGCGATCACCATTCGCTCTGTTGGCTCATTAATTTGAAAGATCCTTCCGGCCGGCTCGCACGTTGGAGTCTTCGACTCCAAGAGTTCGACTTTACTGTCGTATACAGGAAAACGGCACGCAGACGCCGACTGCCTTTCTCAGTCTCCTGTGGAGACGGCAGCACAAGAAGATGACGACACGGTCTGCCGATCTTTCACGCCAGCAATGGGATTACATTGAATTGCTGCCGCTGATTGATTACCTGGAAGGACGAACCAACAGCGTGCCGAGGCTATTTGCAAGAGGGCTGGCGTCATACTGCTTGCACCGCAACGTACTCTATAAGAAGAACTCCCCTAGCGGCAGCAACTACTTACTCGTTGTTCCCTCATCGCTTCGACGTGAAATCTTACACGCTTGCCACAACGAGCCGACCGCTGGGAACTTGGGCTACACTCGCACATTGGCATGGACTCGGCAGAATTACTACTGGCGGAGACTTATGTTCAGACATGTTCAGACAGATTATGTTCAGACATGTCTGCATTTCCAGCGCCGCAAACCGCCTTCCGTCAAGCCCGCCGGTCTTCTGCACCCTGTTCAAGTACCTGCCACACCATTTGCACAAGTAGGCATGGATTTTCTGGGCCCCTTCCCAACGTCTACTACCAGCAATAGGTGGATAATCATCGCCACGGATCATCGCACTAGATATGCCGAGACAGGTGCTCTGCGACGGGGAACAGCAGATGAAGCGGCGCAATTTTTTCTTGCATCCATCGTTTTAAGACATGGCACTCCGGTAGTAGTCATCACGGACAGAGGTACTGCGTTCATGGCCAAGTTTTTGGACATCGTTCTACGTTTAAGTGGTACCGCCCACCGGAAGACCATGGCCTATCACCCTCAAAATAGTTGCAGTGGCTTAGCTCGGCTATGCCAGGATATACGTAGCGTTAGCAAAGGTTCAGCTGAAGGTCCGAGTCGCATTGGCGCTTTCGCTGAGTTTCACAGTATATTCAGTATATTCAGCCTTGACGTCATCGACGGCGTTTTGTTGCTGCAGGGGTGGTCGGGAACGTCGCTCAGCCTCCTGGCGACGCCGCTTTGCTAGACGTTCGTCCCTTTGCTCCAGTGTCTCCGCAGCACGTTTAGCCTTCTTCTGTTCATTCCTCCTACGCTCAACCGCTAATTGCCAGGCAACTACTTCGGGATCCGATGAGTCAAGCTTCTCCGTTCTTCTGCGCTGTTGAGCAGCATTTGCGCTCTCCTTCTCCATGGCTATACCACACTGGCAAACGCCAGTCAGAAGCGCAGCGGCTCCAGCGCAGTGTCAGACGGCGACTGCACAGCGAGCGCGCGCCGGCGCCAGTGCGTCTACCACGGCTACGACGTCACTCCTCTGGAATGCGCAGACCGGCGGCGGTGAGTCGCGCGCGGCGGCGGCGGAGTGCGCGAGAGGTGCCGGCTCCGGTGGCTCCGGTGCGCAAGCCGTGTGACATCACTGATCTTTGCGCATGCGCAGCACGGCTCTTGATGTGCCGCGCGAAACGGGCTTGGCTAGGCCAGTGTAGCTAACGCTACAAAAACGGGCTGACGGAACGACTCAACAGGACACTGGCTGACATGATATGCATGTACGTCGATGTAGAGCACAAGAACTGGGACGAGGTTTTACCCTATGTCACCTTCGCGTACAATACGGCTCGTCAAGAGACCACTCGCAAGACACTCTTCAGCCTCGTGTACGGCCGTGAGGTTGCCACAACATTAGACGCAATGCTCCCTCATGAATTTGATAACAACGAGACAGGTGCTGAAGAGATCACAGAGCGAGCAGAAGCAGCTAGGCAGCGTGCGCGTTAGCGAATCCACGAACAACAGGACTGTGACGCCAGACGCTACAATCTTCGGCACAAACCCGTAACATACAACATCGGCGACAAAGAGTGGGTCTGGACACCTATTCGTCGGCGTGGGCTCTCTGAAAAGCTCCTGCGCAGATACTTCGGGCCCTACGTAGTTATTCGTCGCATCAGTGACGTCACCTACGAAGTCGTTCCGGACGGCTCTCGCTGTTCAAAGCGCCGACGGCATTTACCCGAGGTCGTTCACGTGCTTCGTATGAAGCCTTACTATGAAGACTGACAAGACTGCGCAGTTTCTTTTTGTTTATCGCAGTTTACCAAGCCTCTGTCATCGGAACGATGATTTTTTTTTACGGGGGGAGCCAATGGAACAACTATATTGCCGCGGGTATGTGCCAGTGGGGACAAGGTTGAAGTAGCGCGGGCTTTTAGGTTAAGTGTGGAGACGAAGAAGGCGTTGTTGGTTTTGTTGACAATTGATAAGGTGTCCTGGTTGGTGCTGCTCCGCGTCCTCGTCGATCCCACGTCGTTACAATATCTTGGCAAATATCTACAACGATTCCACAGCTATCTTGGTTCTCCATAAGAAAAGTAGAAAATTACCTATCAAGAAAGGGGTCAGGCAAGGAGACAGAATCTCTCCAATGCTATTCACTGCATGTTTAGAAGAAGTGTTCAAGCTCTTACACTGGGAAGGCTTATGAGTGAGGATCAACGGCGAATATCTCAGCAACCTTCGGTTTGCAGATGACATTGTCCTATTCAGCAACAATGGAGACGAATTACAGCAAATGATTGAGGACCTTAATCGAGAAAGTGTAAGAATTGGGTTGAAGATGAATATGCAGAAGACAAAGATAATGTTCAATAGCCTGGCAATTAAGGGAACAAGAATTCAGGATCGCCAGTCAGCCTCTAGAGTCTGTAAAGGAGTACGTTTATCTAGGTCAATTACTCACAGGGGACCCTGATCATGAGAAAGAAATTTACAGAAGAATAAAATTGGGTTGGAGTGCATACGGCAGGCATTGCCAAATCCTGGCCGGGAGCTTACCACTGTCGTTGAAAAGAAAAGTGTACAATCATTGCATTCTACCGGTGCTAACATATGGGGCAGAAACTTGGAGGTTAACAAAGAAGCTCGAGAACAATTTAAGGACCGCACAAAGAGCGATGGAACGAAAAATCTTAGGACTAACGTTAAGAGGCAGTAAGAGAGCGGTGTGGATCAGAGAACAAACGGGGATAGCCGATATTCTAGTTGACATTAAGCGGAAGAAATGGAGCTGGGCAGGCTATGTAATGCGTAGGATGCATAACCGTTGGACCATTGGGGTTATAGAATGGATACCAAGAGAGGGAAGCGCAGTCGAGGTCGGCAGAAAACCAGATGCGATGATGAAATTAGGAAATTTGCAGGCGCAAGTTGGAATACGCTAGCGTAAGACAGGGGTAATTGGAGATCGCAGGGAGAGGCCTTCGTCCTGCAGTGGACATAAAATATAGGCTGATGATGATGACTAATTGTAACGGACACCAGCAAACACGTTCACGTTCCTTGCATAGGTGGACAAATTTGTAATGTAATTTAAATTAAAGCTGCATATTATTCAGCCCTTAAGATACTGTTCGCGTGTTACAATCCTAAAATAGGTGTATATGAGTCACGAAGTATGAAATGGATAGAAACATATGGGGCATTTAACGGCCGAAAACTTCTGTCTTTATCCGGGAAGTCATAGACTGCAATAAGGGAAGAAGGATTGAGCAACAGCTCTTACCCACTTATGAAGGCCGCCTATAAGCGCTTGCAGGAGAGAGCGAGCGAAGGAGAAATTTATTGTAAGATAAAAGCTTAGAGGTCGGAATTCCAAATGTGCAACCCTGCAAGCCTGCCAGGATCAGGTGATCGAGGTGTAGTTGCAGTACGCTGATTGTGGGTAAGAGTTACGTAACCCAAGTGCATGTTCTCATCCCTTGGGCTCGGTAGGTCCCGCCAAATTCAAGTGCTCAAAGCTGCATCACCTGTCAGAACTTGTTTCTTCAAAATTGTTACTGGGTACACGCAGTTGGTTGCTGAAAGATGCAATCGAATTATAGCGAGCGTTACCGAGTGAATCAAACAATCGTTAAATTACAAAATGACCAGAAACGTGATTGATTACAAGTAATTACTCGCATGTAATTCGTTACGTGCAAGTATGATCAAGGTGCACTAGTCTAAACGTCATGCTACGAAGTCTTGCCTTCTTGTCGTGTTTTTTTTTCGCTGTTCCCCCATCGAGTACGGTCTTACAGCAATGCTGCTCACATGCAAGCACACACTCACCACGTATGGGATACTCCCTCTATTGCACTTCTCGCCTCAAATACCTGAACCCTGCTCATCACCCGCGAAAATTCAGTAAGGAAGGACACACTTACACGTGCTCTTATTCCGCTGTTTGCTCTCCCCCACGTCACCGTACTATAGGGCGTAGGAAGCTGTGCTTTCCAAGGGACGGGTTCCTACTGTCTCCTGTACTTGGGAATGGCCACGCGCTTCGCTTGGGCGCAACATGTTATGTCTCGTTTCAGTGACGGAAGCAGATGCTCGCCACTTAATATGAACTTTACCAGAATTGCAATCGGAACGCTCCCGTCTTCTGCAAACTGGCCTCGGCTACCGTGCCACTGTCAGCTATGATCGCAGATCGCACGATAACAAATACCTCAAACACTGATTGAATCCATACGCGACACAACCATTACATCATACATGTAGTAAGACAGTGCCATAGGGGAAGGTTTTCTTGAAAAACGAAAAAGGAAACTGCAACAGGACTCCTCTCAGAATGAATGTCCACATTAATGCGATTAGCATTGAAGCGATTTAGCAGCACACGGTATTGCCAACGCCGAAATGTTATGCGGCAGGGCTCCTCTCTCTCGTTTCTTAGTGGGAACGCTGCAACGTCTAGCGAGGCCGCCGATAAGTCCGGGTGTGGAGCGGGTCTGGTTCTGCTGAGCATAGGTGAAATTTAAGGACCACTTTTCGCATTGTGGAGCGGTACATACCAAGTGGCACACACCTAGTTACCCAAGTCAGCTGCCAGACGTGCGAAGTGCTGGCGAACACCGGCGCGAGCGCACACAGCTCGAGCCCGCGCATCTCTGCCGCTACAACAATGGCGACACTTTGACCGTGGTGCCGCCGCTACAATATCAATGAAATATTGATTTGGTAGTTTGAATAACTGTATTTTGTAAAGGTACCAACATTTCGTCTCACAACAACGCCCGTGATTCATTGCATTGTTTCTGGGGAATCTGAGTGATTTGCGAAGCGCCGATTCTCACGGTCCTTTTCTATACAAACGGAATGCCGAGAAGCTTAGCTTTTTTTTTCAAGGAAAAAATATCACTTAGAAGAAATCGTCCTTGCGTCCGCAACTGCACACAATTTTGGCAACATTTGTTAGTGTTACGAGCAATCACTTCGTATTCTGCACTTGAAAACAGAAGATGATGACTGACGACGACCGTCATTATTGGGAACTCCAAGCCCGCTCTCCTTTTTTTTAGAAATGCTAAGTGACAAACAATTTCTTTCACAATTAACTTGGGAAACAGGGACAATTGCCCACAGGAGGGAAAAATATTGTCTGGTCTGAATTCTGGCAGCTAGGCTTGACAGACAATGGAGGCTGCTGTAACGAAGCGACGGGACGGCATGTTTCACTTGTACTTCTTGTGGTCGGCGTAGCTTGACGATGCCTCTGTGCAGCTACGGCTCCCCTTACTGCCAACCACTTCTACTGCACACTGCCGTGGAAACCATCCCTTCAGCCTGTGTGAAGGTTTCGTAGGAAACTTTGTCCTTTCTAACTTTCCATAAAGCCAGTCCTTTTGCCACCGAGTAACAAGAACACGATCTCCAGGGCTGACTGCAATGCGGGGCTGATCGGTGAGTGGTGCGGTCATGCAGACAGAGCAGCCATGCGATATCGGGAAATAGGAGCCACGGTATGGGCGCACCACTCTGTACAGGCGGGTTCGTAGCCGCTTGTCGCGCTTTTGAAGAATCTGCTCTACAGTGAGTGTGTACTGGTTGCACCCAGACACCACGGGCCAAGTAATGCCGTCGCCAAGCGGGTACACAAAGACCTGCTTCAGGTTCTCAGTCACGCCGAGGTTGTATGGGTTCACAAAGTGGTCTTCATCCTCACGCTCTCGCCTCTGGGCCTTGGCCACGATCCAGTTCTCGATAGTCGTCTCATTGCGAACAATACTTTTCAGCTGTATAAGAAAGAGACTTCCCACTGCCATGATGGTACACATGGCTAAGAACAGGCTCAGCACCGTGGCCAGAAAAGGGAGGAAATGCAGGTAGACAAGATTGTCCTCTTGACCTTGACGCATGTAATATTTCCTGTGATAGGCTTTAGTCAGGCCCTTGATCAACAGCACCGAGGCATGAATGCCGCCACAGAGAGCAAAGAACAAGAAAAGTGTGAAGTTGGCATGATTCCGGTGCCCGCAACAAGTGTTGATCCACGGACAGTGATGGTCCATCTTGAAGACACACCTTTCGCATTTGCGGCAATGATGTGACCTTGGTGCCTTAAGTCCGTCACAGTTTTCACAGTATTGCAGGAACTGCTCGTCACCTGGCTCGTCAGGCCTCCACTTCAGAGGCACGAAGCCAGGTCCTATACCGACGGCCATGAAGAAATTGTACAGCAGGGCTACAGTCCAACCCATGAATATCGAGTGGTTGATGGCGCCTAGCGTGGAACCATACGGTGAAAGCCACATGGATGTCACGTACAGGCTGGTCCGAAAAATGAATGCGATCATGCAAAGCGCCACCAATGGGCCACAGTGGAGCAGGCGGTAACAGAATTGAATCAGGATGTCCAGAACCCCTGGCTGAGACTCCATGCCGGCGACTTGGGATAAACCCAGAGCCGCACCCGAAGCCTGGTTGTTGAGAAATACAGATGATCAAGGACCGCAAAGCTACACGCTGCCGGAGCTCAGGTCGCGTCCTTTGGGTCCATTACCTCTCACTGGCTTCGGCGTGCATGCAGGTCCGCTGGGCACTCTGCATAGCCAAATTTTGTGCAGCGTTTCGCCGTGAAAACTTTACCAAAAACAAGACATGTTGTTGTTGCAGCATTCGAACATGTGGCTAATACCCACTATAGGGGATATTCCAAGGTACATTCAGAAATTCATTTTTAGGACCGCTGTAAAGTAATTGCTGTTGAAAGGCGAAATTACATGTTAAATTGAAAACAATAACATCAGAAAAATTAATAATAATTATTAAAAAGCGCACGAAACTTCCGGTCTGTCTGCCTTCTGTTCTCTTGTGCCCACCTAGTGACCCTAGTAACTTGCTTGGACCACTAGGTATGCGCTGGCGCTTTTTATGCTGTCATGGTCATTGCATTGTCGTCATTAAAGCTGCATCATTCAACTCTCGTCGAAACCGCCATCATTACGCCATCGTCGTCATTCAGTCGTCGTCTTTCCATTGTCATCATGCCGTCGTTGTCACGCTATCGTCGCACCATCGTTCATCGTTTCAGACACGCGATCCCATTGTCGTCATAATGTTTGCGTCGTTCCATCGACGTCATTCCTCCCTTCGTCATTCCATCGTAATCGTGATGTCATCATTAAATCGTGATTATACCATCGATGTCATTACGTCGCCGTCATATAGCCGTCGTCATGCGATCATGCTCATGGCCGACCGTGGCGAGAGCGAGTGCCATAGCAAAGTGGACTGATTCCTGACACTGCATGTCGCATATAGCCGAAGCAATGGGAATCCCAGAATGACCACTACAGATTCTAAATAAAGGTACCTCCAGCAATGTGATGTGCCGCTACATTGGTTGAATGCTAATCACATTAACGTTGACAGCCACCATTAGGTGGCTTTTGCCGGAATTATTTTGGGCTTTGTGACCGTAAGTGCTGAACTTGAATAACAAAACACTACCCGAACGTTAATTATACAACTAATGTAACTTGCGTCACAGAAGACTTGCTTTGTCCGTTCATGGTCTCTCTGTAGAATTACAACCTTTGAGGGGACACTCATCGCGTACTGGCATCAGGATTAGCCGAGACGCGGCCGTGGCCGACCTATAGCCTTTAATAACAGACTCCGTAATCGGTCCGCCAGGATTATGCCGCTAACATTACCAACGTAATCCGGTGACCAATGCTGCCAAGCTCAGAAGCCACTTTGTCCCCAACTTGAGTGAAATAATTTCTTAGATTTCCCTAGATTTTTGTAAAATAAGGTTGCACAGGTCTGGCTGTAAAAATTTTCTATGCAAATAGACCGAAAGGTTATAGTATAAATGCATGTCTGAGCTTGTTTTTAAAATATTTAAATGATGAAGTCACCGCACTCAAGGAGAAATGATGTCGCAGTGATAGTTGTGCTGACAGCAGAGCCTCTTACTTGAAGCCATATTCACAGAAAGACGTCAGCACGTTTATACTTTACTCTGCATGCCAAACAAGGCTGTTCTCCTTCTTTTTGGGGGTTTTTACGTGCCGAAACCAGTTCTAAATATGAGGCACGCCGTAGTGGAGGGGTCCAGATTAATTTTAACGTGCACTACAACGCAAGCACGCGGGCGTTTTTGCATTTCGTCTCCATAGAAATGTGGCCGCCGCAGCCGGAATTCGATCCCGTGACCTCGTGCTCAGCAGCGCAACGCCTTAACTCCCTCAGCCACCGCGGCGGGAGTGTTGTCCGAACAAGTTTGGACAACAACCATGCCATTATATTTACACGGAACCTTATTCGATTAGTAAAGGAAACGGGCACTGGACCACCCTTACAAAAATGTAGTAGTGTGAAAACAGTGTGCCGCTTCCCGACGTTGATATAAAACATGTGCACTAAATTTTTCTTGCATGGCCATAACCTACTGACGTAGCACCACTCCGCTTGCGCACTTACACATTATTTGCATGAAGCTTGCAGATACGCGGCCAATTTTTTATGCGAAAGCTTCAAATGGCCCAGTGAGCGAAAAAGCCTGTAGCAACGAAACGGCACCTAAATTCCCATTGGCTGCGGCGCCACGTCACCAGCGCATCTCGACGGAGCAAATACGGTGACGCGTCGCCGCGGGGCGGGACGGGTTGTCGTCGGCGAGGCAGTCACGTGACACGCGCGTGCAGGTGCCGCCGTTTCGTTCTGGGAAGCCGACGCGCGGTCCGTATCTCTCTCTCTCTCACCCCCACTAGGCTTAGCTGCTGCGCGTGCCTGCCGGTCTTGGTGGCCGCTGCAGCTTCCTCGATCTCTCGTCGCGCTGGACGTCGGTGGCTTGCGGCGTTGGCATCGCAGGCTGCTGCTGCTGCTGCTTGCTGGCTCGGGCAGCTCGTACCACTATGGTACATTACTCGTAGTGGAAAACTCGAAGGATCGCTCAGCGGCGTTCAATTGGACATTAATGCTTTCGCATTCAAAACTTATAAGTGCTTAGGTGCCATCGGATTTTTTTTTCTCACCTCGATGCCATAACTCACCCAAGCACTGCGTCTGTACCGTAGGACTCTGCCTAAGATTGCCCTGCCGATGGGCGGTTCCGGGTAAATTTGCGTGCAGTGCGAGAACCGTCTTGTCGTGCTCGGCGCTGGGTACCAGAATATGTCCACGTTATGCCGAGATTTGCTTGGGCTGCTTCGTTTTGTGCTGTAGCATACGTTTGTTTTGCCTGTTAGATATAAATATTCTATTCAAAGGGCACACAAATCGACAAGTGCAGCTGTGCTCTAATAACGAGCCGAGGGCATCCACAACTTGTCGTTTATGTGGGTAAATGCGCTCACAGCGCTACAGTAGAATCACTAGTCATACTTCGCAATCTAGTAGAACTAGCAGAGAATGCGAAGGTAATGTGCAGTGGCTGAAATCAAAATACGCGGCCACGTCAGCAACTCCACTTATCACGGTGTCACAGCAGTGGTTTCTCACGTCTCCAAATTTTCCTACCTTTTCGTTTTTCCTAGACTTGGGAGAAATTTCCCCCTTTTTGCCTAATCAAGGCCCTAGATCTAGGAAAGCTTCCCCAGGGTTGACATTACTGCCGGTTACTGTCCTGTATAATGCCGACACGTAAACGTACACTGCTCGCCGCGCAATTCTTCAAGGTGGAAAGCGATGATTCAAGGTGCGGCTAGCTAAGCGACAGGAATATGTATGTATATATTTTTCCATTCGAAGGCGATGAATGAAATGCTGAATAATGTTCTTGTTCGTCTATCCTCGCACATATTCTTGTTTCCGCGTTTCCTTGTGTCTACGTGTTTTCACGGCTTTTGGTGTCCGTGTTCGTTAGCGTTGCGCACGAAATGGGGCACTCGGGAGACCCCTCATTTTCACCTGCTCAAGAACCTTTACAGTCGACAACTATCTTCAGGGTATCTCACTTAACTTTAGACAAACTTAAAAAATCGGCAAATGCCACGCAAACTGCCTTGAGCGGCTAGTCGCGCGGCAGTTTTGCGGATATTCGCAGGCATCTTTCACGCTCGGAAAAAACACTTTTATGTAGCACGTATTGAGCAACAGAAAGCTGTATCAGGAGTTTCTCATGTTGCTCTCGAATCTTCTCATTGACACTTTTCATGTTACTATAATAATTGACTAGTTGATTAATTAATGAAGACTAATTATCTAATTAGGCGTTATTAAAAATAATCTGAGTATATTCAAGCGACGGCAAACAACATTACCTTGGTTCTGTCCAGGTACGTGGCATTCGCATATTTTAAAAGTTGGGCTAAAGTTAAGTGAAACACCCTGCATACTCGGGCTACTCGAAACGGATCAGACAGACTGTTACAGGCGTTGGCTTATGGAATATAAGTTTGCTTAGCCAAGACTGTAATTTCTGCAAAGGAGGGCGTTCCCATTTTTTAACGTATATACATCTTCTGTCTATACCTATATTTTGTAAACTTTAGAAATATCGTCATTGTAATTTTTCTAATCATTGCTTCTATTTTCAACATTATTTTGAACACGACTATCGCGTGGGAGGAGTAGCCGGAGCCACGTACGGGTGCAAGCGTCCCCTTAGACAGAATTAATAATAATAATAATAATAATAATAATAATAATAATAATAATAATAATAATAATAATAATAATAATAATAATAATAATAATAATAATAATAATAATAATAATAATGTTTAATCACCAAAAAATACAGAGCAACACAAACAGGCCGGTCTAAGCCTCAATTGGCTTGTAAGACCGTGCCATGAACATGATACAAACGGTAAATAAAAAGATGTTGATGAGACAGAAATACAAAGAAAAAAATGACCAGAAAAAAATAAGATAACATTTGGTTATTCTACGTGAAACAGAAGTTGAAGCAATGAAAATTATGATGCCAAAGTGTTGTGGAAGTTAGTTTCACCATGACTCCTTCAATAGTTCTTTCAGCATGCTTTTTGAAGTAGCGTTAAAAATTTCATTCGGTAACTTGTTAAACATGTCCGGCACATATGCACAGCGTCTGGTAGCACCATACTTTGTGGATGAACGAGGAACCATATAGCGGACGTGTTTACGAAGTTCCCTTGTGGAGGTATTTTTTTGTTTGAAAGCGGAAGTCCAAAAGTGTTTTATGACAACTGTTTCAACGAGCAAAGAATGAAAACTTGAAATGAAATGATTTTTCATAATGAAAATGAACCTTGCAGCTTTCGAGATCGGCCACACTTGCGAAAACCACTTTTTGAGCTAAGCTGTGGCACTCGCTTCTTAACGAGGCCATCATCGTCGGCGTACATAGCTGTAGGCGCAGACGCCCAATTACGGGCGTCTCTGCATTCTCGAGCTGTTGCATAATCGCGCTTGTGTGTCAAGACCCGTCATTTTCAGCGCCATGCATCCACGCGCCGGTTGCACCACCGTTTCTTGCGCATGACGTGTTACAGGTTACTGAAGGGGGCACAGTGTTGCCTACGAAAATTACTAGAGGAACTAGTGTCTGCGGGATGGAGCTACGAGTACGGCGGTTCAACCAGCTCGGAAATGATGAGCAGTACTTGGCCATAAGCCTGAACTTCGACCTGACTTCAAACGACCTTTTGAGTGACATTGGATCGTATTCAATAAAACATTGCGTTACAAATTCAATAATTACCCATGTGCGCAGGGACCTTTTTCTAGTAAGAAAACTATGAGAGCTTAGAAATTTGCAAAGCTAAAGCAAAACAAGTAGCGCCACAACAACAAATTAATGTATGCTAACCATCATTCTAATGGGAGGTGAGCGATCTCAGCGCCTCTAGGAAATTTTGTAGGAAACTATATAAAAGCGGGGTCACCCAATCATTTCATTTGTCGTCAGTTTAGAACTTTTTTCGGAGTACTCGTCAGTGAAATGTGGGGTAATGATCACTAGTAAATACCATGAAAGGCGAAAAATATAAGTAAAAGACAACGGCCGCATAGGAGGGAGAACGGGGATGGCGCCGCCTTGCGTGACTCACTTCTTGGATTAACGTTTCCCGCGTGCTGTCTGAATGAAAATAGTACTGCTTACGTCTGTCAGCTGGACTGACTGCAACGTTTCCTTGATTGCGCACGTAAAATGCTATGAAAGAAACAAAGGAAGAAAGAAAGAAAACATAATAAAAGGAAAAGAACATCGCGTTTTAGGTACTCATAACTTTCATCGGAAGAGCAGAAATCTTAGCGGTAAGAAACTTTTGCGACTCTCCCCCTATTACTATGATGCTAGAAGCCCACCAAAAATTCTGTTTGGAATGATTACCGATACAGAAATCTTGAAGAAATTAAGGATCGAACGCTGTTCAATAGCCCTTGGGGCTTGATTGACGAGGATGCGCTGAGTTCGGCTCTCCAGGATCAGAAACTATTTCTTTTTCCGGATGAGGTGCGCTTGCGCCTAGACTTGAGTACATTTGTATCGATGATTACTATGGACTCCTTCCTGGCTAAAATTGGCGAACAGCGTTGAACATAACCGACATCAAAGCAGGTTGATGAGGAAAGAAATATTTTCCACAAATTTCGCCTGGGTCCGCTACGTGCTAGTCAAATGCTCCACCGCAGCGCTAAGGCGGCTTCCCTCCTTCTCTTCCTTTTATTTAGTACAAGGAGCATTTATGTTGTATGTAGAAAAACCGTAAACTGAACTGATAGCTCCAGGTGATCATATTCAATGAAAGGAAAAAAGGAGTACTTAGAAGAATGACATCACACTGGTGTGTTAGTTCTTGCCTAAAACACTATCGGGCAATGATTAACCACTCACATCACTAAACTCTAGAGAGGAGGCAAAACTTACAACTGACCTAAGGTGGATGCCATTCCGCTTAATATTCATCTTGGCAACAGGTGTATTTCGAGTGCCTGTCTTGACTCGTACGGCGCTTGCAGGGGGTGTGGAACACTCGTTTGTAGGCCGACATGCCGAGGCACTATAGTTTCCTCTAAGGTACATTTCAGCCAGTGGTCATGCATCTGGTCACGGTCATGCAACGAACCGTTTGTTTCCGTCCCTTCCAAACGGCGTAACTTTCCTTGTATAGAAGTAAACACGAATAATTCTAAAAGAGAGAGGAAGAATGGTGCAGTTACTCGGTATTGTCCGAGCACTGTATGCGCACCATTTGCTATCCACAACTGAGAACTCACTGCAGCGTATCAAAGAGAGAGGCAGAAGAAAGGGGAAAGGCAGGGAGTAGCGTATCAAAAGAGCTATTATAGTATTTGAGAATGTTGGGCTTAAATCAACATTTTGAGGTACCATACTTAGCACTGCATATAGTATGATACGTTGGGCAGTATAGCGTTAACGCGCACGAAATTGCTCCTTAGCCTCGAGAAGTTTAAGTGACGCGTTCTCCAGTTTGGCATCGCGTGGGGGACTCCGCTGTAGCGTTGCCTGCTTGCTATGACCGTGAAGGCACAACGTCAGAATTTCCTGTCCCGGTTTGTGAAACCGCATGAATAGTTATGTTTGATGTTGCGCCGAACCCCGAGTCGCCCACGATTGCTGCTCATTTTAGGTACAGCAAAATCCCGTTTACCGATAAACTTGTTTGCGGTAAAGTACCTATTTGTATGCCGTCTTATTACGCCTCACTATTGTTTGCATCTGATATTAACATTCCCTGCCAACATTCCTGTTTAAGCTCTTGTTTTCTGTACTGCGTCAGACGACTACGAAAAGAGCGCAGTCATGCATCTGGAAGCATGATAGCTACCGATGAACCTGTTGGTACAGCCTCGTTCTCCACAATGAAATTTCGGGGGTTACGAAATGTCTGGAACCTCTCCTAGGAAGCCATCGGGAAGCGCTATGCAAAGAAAAACAATTAGGTGGTACTATGTTGCAATTGCGACCTGCACAGGAAAAGTAAACTTGATTGCTTTCAGCGATCACCAGCGACGGGCGACACGTCGCAAAGGACGCAGCTCGGCCCCAGTATATGTCAGTCGGTTCCGCATCCATGTCAAAAATTAGGTATATGTGTAGAAACCACTAACCCGGCTTTTGACACAGACGTGTTGGTTTATGATAGGCAGTGCATAGATAAGTCAATACGCCGCCTATTATTCACACGTTGACTTGACTTATCTACCTTACTGGTTGCATACGCGAAGCGTTGTACTTCCGTCGGGCATCTTACAGCGAAGCTGTTATACAGGAAATCGCCTCCGCCTACACCGGAAGTAGGCAACCGTTTTGTGGCGTCTCGTTTTGTGGCGTCTAGTTGACTTGGTATGCATCAAAGTTGGCATGGAAGGGTACGAATGCATGACTAACATGACTGATAGGTCATGACATCAATAACATCACATGCTCGTCATTTACGTCACGATAATAAACACACATGTGGCGCATACCCGCATTCGATATGGGGGTATGAATCAGGGACAAGAAAGGAAGGAAGGAAGGAAGGAAGGAAGGAAAGAAGGAAGGAAGGAAGGAAGGAAGGAAGGAAGGAAGGAAGGAAGGAAGGAAATAAAGACAGAAAGAAGGTGATAAAGAAAGGAAGGAGGGAAAGAAGAAAGAAAGTAAGAAAGAAAGGAAGGAAGGAAGAAAGAAAGAAAGAAAGAAAGTAAGAAAGTAATCACGTGTGGCTCATACCCGCGTCGGATATGTCGGTATGAGCCGCCGAGAGCTGGAGCGGGAGGTATCTCGTCGGCGTCGCGCCAACGCCTATGACGATGGCCGGGGCGGACTTGGCGCGCAAACGCACTACTTGGCCATCGCGCCCGACGAAAACAAGACGCCGGTGGCCTTGCTCTTTGACGAACATGCCGAAGACGCTCAATATAGTCAATAATGACAATATATAAATTCACTATAGTAATATTCACTCCAGCAGACCTACCATTGTCACAACTTCGCTGGCTTCCATCTTCACAGTAGTGGAAGGACTCTGATTTTTAGTGTAAATGTATATGCCCAGAACTACCACTGGCATCAAGGACGCATCCACTTGATGCTGCCTACAATCAGAAGGCATGAGAAGAAAATTGCGTGCATCACCAGACGGCACTTAATCGTGCTGTTAATCGGCACTTAATTGTACGGTCGCCACGTGAACATAATGTTCATGTGGCGTCGGGAACGGGGTATGCGCGTCTGAGCGGATAAACACGTCTCTTTAAATATGCTCGCGGAGCACCAAACTTGCCTCTTCCGAAGCCAGAATATACAATGGGAATGGAAGGTATAACAAGAAATGAGAAAACGAAACTATGCACGGATGTTGAACCAAGCAGTCGACAGCTTGCTGCCAAGTATACACCCCCTCCACACATGATTTTTTTAAAGACTAATAACTTTCATGGGTTCTTTCACCCGTTTTCGTGGCTGGTAGTAGGTGGTCGGTGGCGGGAACAAAGGTGCTGACGTAAAGGGCTCACGTTGCGAGGCGCGTTTAAAGAGCCTATACTAGGCGCGTTCATTGCCGAACGCCACCTGTCGTAGCTACTTGAGACGCACCTGCTGTACACCTATGCTACCACCGGAGATGTTCTGCTTGACGTCTCTGTTCTCTACGAAATCACGCAACGAAATAACAAACCACACTTAAATGTCCTCACTACAAGTATTCGGCGTCAAGTGCGCCATTTCCTTGAATAAAGCGAATCGCTTTATTGAAGCGTTACGCTCTTCGCTCACACTGACAACCATCGTAAGCCTACACATTTTTTTTTCATATGCAGGCGTTATATGCGCCTTATTATCTAGTTGCGGGCATCAAACACACACAAAAATGCTGCTTTCATTATTATTGGCGAAGCTATACGAATTCTCTTCTTTGTTTGTTTCTTTCTTTCTTACTTGTGAGTCGCTCGTTTTCTTCTGCAAACGGAGCGAGACCGCCCACACAAGGCTTTGCAGTGCCATTGCACTGATAACGGCAACGGTCTTACTCGTCACGCCGTCAAGGCGAGATAACGAGTCCGACCAGCGCAGGTCGTCCAGCACGCGCGTACTTCCTCTTCATGCACGCTGCTCCGTGCCCGATAATGTCGCTGCCTCTCCACCGCGGTTCCAGTCACTGGGTCGCCATCGTTCCGTTTCAGCACTGACACCGAAACTGTTGAAGGCAACCACTTCGCTTGCTGAGCTGTGTTGATCGAAGTACTTATCTTTCACTGCTATAACATATCGGCCAAACAGTGTCTGATGAAGGCACAAGAAGGATACGGCAGTTGATGGCATGCAAATTTATGTCTGGAAAGTGTTAAAGTCGATCAACGCTTGAAAGCGCCGTTACTGGGTGCAGCTATGATCGTGGATGGCGTTTCTGAGCTTCTTACTAACTGATAAAATAAAAAGAAACGCGAAAAAAGAAAGAAACACCGAAACGTAGCCTCTGCTTAATTTCTACAGTCAGTGGACATGCGAATAAGTTTTTGTATTCAAATCACACTCAGGGAATGCATCCCTGACGAAAAGTTGCAAAATATTAGCCTTAGGATGTTTGAGGCATAAGAAGTGCTAGGCAGGGCATGCTTCGGTAACATGATTATACCATCAGGACATCAAGAAAATAAGCATGAGCAGCGGAATGAGAAAGGTCCCAAAATAAAAAGCGCAGGAAAAAAATAACGTAGGAAATTAAAATAGCAATACGGTACGAGCGAAAAGAAGAAACATTACTTGATTTTTCTAATTCGAGCAAGACACATGGACGTTTGAAGTGAGTACCAGGTGACCTCCTGTCGAAACGTTGGTCGAAACCAACGTTTCTACATGAGGCAGTGACGAAGACAAGTCCTTGTCGAAGCGTTGAGTCCAGGGACATTCCTTGCTCGACCGCTGCTCATCGCACTTGGTTTTATTAAGGAACTATAACTTGAAACATTCGAGGATTACCTTAAAGATATAGTTTCTATCATATTTGTTCAAATTGTGGGCAATATGAAGATTAGCCTTTTTTTCGCACAGTTAATCCTCATACGGGTTATTTCCCATTCTTCGTATCCTCCTGTATGAGCAGGGGCGTTATTCTGTAAGTATCTACCTAGTGGACTGTCCGTTTCGGCTGTCGCTGATTGGCCGCTGCTTGACGTGCAGGAAGGAGACTGGCTGGCACCTTCCTGCACATCAAGCAGCAGCGAATCAGCGGCCGCCGAAATGGACAGTCCACTAGGTAGACTCTTACAGAATAGCGCCCCAGGGTTGTTTTTACATGTGAGCTTAGAATGTTTTTAGGTATTCAGGGAGTTGTGGGGCTGAGAAACAGAGAGCGAATAAGTTAATCTGTATTCAAAAAGAAGGTAAACCATAAAATGAGCGAGGAGAGTGGGGATAAGCGAGGGGCTGGACTTATTGTTAGTTATAACCAAGTGAATCCAAGAGACAAAGAAAGCAAGGAGAGCATTTCAGCAGAAAAATGTATTGTTTCTTTAAATGAATATTAAAAAAATAACATTGGAAAGGTCTATACAAAATGGAAACTGAACCTGGCAACGTTCAACACGCGCACCCTCTCGAGTGAGGCTAGCTTAGCAGGACTATTTGAAGAATTATCAGGCATTTCCTGGGATATTATTGGCCTTAGTGAGGTTAGAAGAACTGGTGAGTCTTACACAGTACTGACTAACGGCCACGTCCTCTGCTACAGAGGTCTTCCAGAAAAGAAAGAATCCGGGGTAGGATTTCTAGTGCATAACAACGTAGCGGGCAACATTGACGAATTCTACAGCATTAATGAAAGGGTAGCAGTCGTCGTAATAAAGCTGAATAGGAGGTACAAAATGAAGGTAGCACAAGCCTATGCACCAACCTCTAGTCACGATGATGAAGAAATTGAACAGTTTTATGAAGATGTTGAACTAGCAATGAGAAAGGTGCAAACTCAGTATACTTTAGTCATGGGCGACTTCAATGCAAAAGTGGGGAAAAAGCAGTTTGGTGAGCAAGCCATTGGCAACTACGGCATCGATTTTAGGAATGCAAGAGGAGAGATGTTAGTAGAATTCGCGGAAAGGAATAGGCTCCGAATAATGAATACCTTCTTCAGGAAGCGCAGCAACAGGAAGTGGACCTGGAAAAGCCCTAATGGAGAAACAAGGAATGAAATAGATTTCATACTCTCTGCCGATCCAAGCATAGTGCAGGATGTAGAAGTGTTAGGTAAGGTTAAGTGCAGTGACCATAGGTTAGTGAGGTCTAGGATTTCTCTCAATTTGAAGAGAGAGAGAGTGAAATTAGTCAAGAGGAAACAGGCCAACCTAGAGGCAGTAAGGGTAAAAGCAGACCAATTCAGGCTGGTGCTCGCAAACAAATATGCAGCTTTAGAACAGGAAGATGAAGATAACATAGAGATAATGAACGAAACCGCAACTAGGCTGATCTCAGAAGCAGCAATTGAAGTGGGAGGTAAAGCACCAAAGCAACCTGTAGGGAAGCTCTCCCAAGAAACAAAGGACCTAATAAAGAAACGACAAAACATGAAAGTGTCCAACTCAAGAGATCAGATAGAATTCGCTGAACTGTCAAAACTGATCAACAAGAAAAAAGTAAGGGATATTCGAAATTATAACGTGGGAAAAATTGAGGAAGCCGTAAAATATGGACGCAGCATGAAATCAGTAAGAAGAAAACTAGGCATAGGACAAGGCAAGATGTATGCACTGAAAGATAAGCATAGTAATATCATCAGCAATTTCGATGACATAGTAAACGCAGCAGAAGAATTCTATACTGACCTGTACAGTAGCCAAAACAACCAAGCTTCTTCCATTCGAAATAGTGATGAACCGGATACAGAAGCTCCTTCTATAACTAGCGATGAAGTTAGAAGGGCCTTGAAAGACATGACCAGGGGAAAAGCGCCTGGAGAAGATGGAATAACAGTAGATTTAATCAAAGATGGAGGAGATATCATGCTTGAAAAGCTTGCGGCCCTTTATACGAAATGCCTCACAACTTCAAGTGTACCAGAGAGCTGGAAGAACGCCAACATTATACTTATCCATAAGAAGGGAGACGTTAAAGAATTGAAGAATTACAGACCCATTAGCTTGCTTTCAGTATTGTATAAAATATTCACCAAGATAATTTCCAATAGAATCAGGGCAACACTTGACTTCAGTCAACCAAGAGAACAGGCTGGCTTCAGGAAGGGATATTCTACGATGGACCATATCCATGCCATCAATCAGGTAATCGAGAAATCTGCGGAGTACAATCAACCTCTCTATATGGCTTTCATAGATTATGAAAAGGCATTCGATTCAGTAGAGATATCAGCAGTCATAGAGGCATTGCGTAATCAAGGAGTGGAGGAGGCATACGTGAATATCTTGGCAAATATCTACAAGGATTCCACAGCTACCTTGGTTCTCCACAAGAAAAGTAGAAAGATACCTATCAAGAAAGGGGTCAGGCAAGGAGACACAATCTCTCCAATGCTATTCACTGCATGCTTAGAATAAGTATTCAAGCTCTTAGACTGGGAAGAATTAGGAGTGAGGATCGATGGCGAATATCTCAACAACCTTCGGTTTGCAGATGACATTGTCCTATTGAGCAACAATGGAGAGGAATTACAACAAATGATTGAGGACCTTCATCGAGAAAGTGCAAGAATTGGGTTGAAGATGAATATGCAGAAGACAAAGATAATGTTGAATAGCCTGGCAAGCGAACAAGAATTCAGGATCGCCAGTCAGCCTCTAGAATATGTAAAGGAATATGTTTATCTAGGTCAATTACTCACAGGGGACCCTGATCATGAGAAAGAAATTTACAGAAGAATAAAATTAGGTTGGAGTGCATAGGGCAGGCATTGCCAAATCCTGACTGGGAGCTTACCACTGTCGTTGAAAAGAAAAGTGTACAATCATTGCATTCTACCGGTGCTAACATACGGGGCAGAAACTTGGAGGTTAACAAAGAAGCTCGAGAATAAGTTAATGACCGCACAAAGAGCAATGGAACGAAAAATCTTAGGAGTAACGTTAAGAGACAGGAAGAGAGCGGTGTGGATCAGAGAACAAACGGGGGTAGACGATATTCTAGTTGACATTAAGCGGAAGAAATGGAGCTGGGCAGGCCATGTAATGCGTAGGATGGATAACCGGTGGACCATTAGGGTTACAGAATGGATACCAAGAGAAGGGAAGCGCAGTCGAGGACGGCAGAAAGTCAGGTGGGATGATGAGGTTAGGAAATTCGCAGGCGCAAGTTGGAATACGCTAGCGCAAGACAGGGGTAATTGGAGATCGCAGGGAGAGGCCTTCGTCCTGCAGTGGACATAAATATAGGCTGCTGCTGATGATGATGATACAAAATGAGCCTGAAACTCGCAAAGGAAGAAATTTTATTGCCGTGTAGCTCAAAGAGGTCTTCATAAAGCACTTACAATTTTTGCGGTAACATCTTGTGGTTGGCTTTTTTGACAAATCAGGATGAAACAGCGTTGAAAATCGCATTAGCCAACTTCTGGATTAATTTCTCTCTCTAGATTCACTTTGTATTAGACAAGCTGTTCCAAAATTGTGTTTTTTTATCACTCTTCGAGTCAGGAATTTCAATTTACAGTGTTCATCAGTGTGATGTTTATTTGTGCAAATATATATATATATATATATATATATATATATAAAACGTTTATTAAAAATAACAGGTGCAGGGAGCGGGTGGGTGGAGCCCCTAGTCCAGGGGCTCCACCCACTGGCTTGAGCGGTCTGCCGTGTCTGGTCGAGGAGCGCTAGTTGCATCTCCCGATCCTCGCTGGCGAGCCAAGTCTCCCACTGCTCCTTTCCGGAAAGTTTGCCGGCAATTAGCGGTGTATTAATTTTGGGTGGCCTGTTCTGGCAATCCCACGTAATGTGGGCTAGAGTTGGCCGGCCTCCGCACCACGGACAGTGAGCGCTGTAGAATGTGGGCTGAATGGCATGTTTCAAATAAAGATTTGGATATGGGTGCGTCTGTATTCGGCGCCAGTCGTAAGAGTCCCGCCTGGATAGATCAGGGTGTGGTGGACTGTACTTTCAAGATAGTTGCTGCCAATATTGACTTTTGCACAAAAGTATCCTTTCTCTTCAGAGATAAGTTCCCGATGACTTTACTGCTCTTTTTTAGGATATGTTTTTGTGCAATAGCAAGATAGTCATTGCAAACATTGCCTTTTGTTTGAATCTATCTTATAGTTGGTGTCACGATCGTTAGGAACGTCGCGCTGCACAGTTACAGTCAAGGTGTTTAATTTTTGCAATTGCAAACTTCATTCACTGCCTGTTAAAATTTGCCCGTCAAGCTGTGCCATAACAAAGTTGTCGCCATTCTCAGCGTATTTTTTCCCATCTGAAATGCAGAAATAAAGTAAGCAATGTTAATTGAAGGAAAGACAAGTTGCCGATTGAAGGTGGGAGTCTAATACGGAATCTCCGCATGACGCGTGTGATGCTCTACCAAGTCGAGTTAGAAATTGGGGATTTACCGCATTGAAGGCGGAGCTGTGAAACTATCGAAACCTCCGTGTTCCACGTGTAAGGCTGTGCTTACCTGCTCGCAATGTCCAACGCGTCAGCCAGACTTCGCAATTGCTGTTTTACGATCTTAGCCGTCAAGCCCAACTTACTGGTTGGTATGCGAACGAGGCCTGCCCTTTTTTTTTTCCTCCTGCCACGTCGATGGAAGTAACGGGTGGGCTTTCTAGGCGGAATTCCTGCACCGTATGACAGCGGTATGTAAAAACAAAAATTCGACCTTAACACGCTCTAGGAATATACCAGTGTTTTTTCCTAAGAAAATCACCCAAGGTATGTGAAAGCGAGGGAAAAAGAAATCAGAACGTAAGATGAACGCCCATTACCCTCAGTGCCTCAAAAATACTCTATCGCGGTCGCAGACGCAACTCCTTTCGCAGTACCAGTGCGTAAAAGTTAATTTTGGGGCACTAGAGCTTGCTTGAAAATGGGGAGGGATCCCTTCAAGTGACCCTAGTGGCTAACGACGCATTACCCACATAAATGCGTTCCAAGAGGCCAAATGTTCAGGATGCACGCTACTGGGTACATTTGAGCATGTCAGATTTTATTGCACTCATCACGAGGAGTAGTAGTTGTTTAAAAAAGGACGCAGATCCAACGCATGTGCTGGAATCTTTGTGAAGCGAAGCTTTAATGAAGCGGTTATTTAAATGCTATACAACTAAAGGCGATGCGTACAATTGTGTCTACGTTCATACTAGGCAGCGCGCAACCTCACATAATATTTATGTTTATACGCCACAAAGGTCACAACTTTAATCACATGCTATTTTTTGCGATCATGCACTACGCAGCTGTCATGATGTGCGCGGGTGCAGTGTGTGTATGCCTCACTACGACGACGACGACGCAGAATGGTGGTGCGTGTGCACAAAAAAATTGTCGAGGTGGAAGTTGGCGCGAATCTGCAGCGCGATGCTAAATGAGAATCGGAACTAATCAGCAGCCTCCGCGGGGAGTGGAAGAACAATAAAGAAATTACTCCATCTCCCGCTAAAGGGAACCATGTGTGGATGCGAAGCAGCGGGGAAATGTTTAGCTTGAGCGGGAGATGGTTTCGCGGCAGCGGCCCGAGCGGTCATCCCGGCGCTGCGTAGGAGAGAGAATGAGGCTAGCGCGCTCCGTCATTTTCATATCGCGGAACTACCGTGGCGCCCCCAGCGGAGTATGCAGCTGTCGCACCACCTGTCGTGTGCGTCGACCCGGCTCCTAGACGAGAGAAAGGGGGGTAGCGTATGAGAGGAGAGAGAGGGGGAGGGGATGTGCATGCACTGGGAGGGGGGGGGGGTATGGCACGCGGGCGCCGCTCCGTACAGTAGAGGATTCCTGGAGGAGAGAAAGGGGGAGCGTAGGAGAGGAGAGTGACGGGGAGGGGACGCGCATGCGCTGTGGGGGTGTGGGATGCCGCGGGAGGGACGGACAGAGCCCCCGCCATAAGCTGCTTCGCATCTAAAAAGGAACGGTCGCGGAGAAGCCACCCGTTTGACGGCCCGATTTCTGGCCAGTCCCCCGTAGTAGGTACGTGCCATAATATAGCAAAGCAAAGCAACACAATGCAAATCAAGAACAAAAGCGAAATCAACATTAAAATCAAAGCAAACCATAGCAAACCAAAGCAACGCAAAGCAAGCAAAGCAACCAAGCCGGCGATCTTAGAAGACGCGGCGGAAGATGGAAGATGGCGTCCAGGTCGAGGGTGTAGCGGCCTCTCGAGCTCTCACAGACTCCCACGTAGACGCAGGCGCCGTCCCTCCCGAAGCCTGCGACTGGCGAACGCCGCAAGGGCGTCCAGCCCAGTCCCGGCCGGCGTCTCCAATGCTTCAGTCACGGCCTCTGTATAAAAAAAAGGTGCCTTTTTTTATCCAGAGGCCGTGCTTCAGTCAAGCTCCGACCGGTGAGCGTCGACAGGGCTTCCGGCCGCTGCGGACATACAAAAGGATCGACGCTGTGCGGAGCTTCATCCCCAAGACGTGCTCCAATTGTCTAGTCTTCACGCGTTCATCAGCCTATAACTGTACATCATACCCACTACACTGTAGTAGTAGTGGCTTAATGAGGAAATGACTAACGCTCCTCGAGTACCTTGAACACTTGCATGAACTTCTACTCTCTATCTTGCGTGTGTTTTCCCGTTTGCTTGCCCTATATGCTCTAAATATAGTAGATTATTTGCTGTGCGCTATTACAAGCGGCTTCGTCATTTCTGATGACTTCTCTCGTCGTGTTTCTACTTATCTAAATAAACTCATCTCGAAACCACGCAGCTTCGTGACAACCGCTCACAAGCAACGATGAAATGAAAACACCAAATCAGTCGGATGCGCAATGTGAGACGCCTGCGCAGGGATTTCCCGAGGAAGAAAGCGATATGGGGATGATGCTTGTGGGGGAAAGAATGACGATGACAAGTTTCTACGCCGCTCGTGTGTATGATGGATGTATGCACCGGTAAGTACCGCACATACCTAGCTGCATTTAACGATTCTGTAACTCTTGTACCACAGTGGCATATACACATTCGGGAGGATTGGTGGGGATCATGGTGGCGCCTTATTTAATGGCACAAACGCATTGTGGGGGATAGGCCATGAATCGGGTGGTAAAATGATAAAAATAAACAAGAAAAAATGAATTGTTACCGAAAGATGAGAAAGAAAGCGACAATAAATAAAATGAAACAGTGTATAATGAGCTAGTCAGCCTTGCATAGACAGGAATAGTAACACGATCTTGATTAGAAATGCCTGAATTAAAGGGTAGACGTATAGAATAAGTAAGTTAAATTTGGAATATTAATATTATTAATAAAATTTGTGTGAATTTGTGTTTTTGCTATTTCAGCTTTCTAAACTGATACTTTATTGATGGCGAAATAGGTCGAAAATGGGCGCACACAGAATGATGTGTGCTCATTCCATCTCGGTAAGGCATATAAATTGATAAGATGGGTGACATTTTGTTTATTGATGGTGCACTCCTCACTTTTTTGATTTCACTGTGCTCACTGCTACTACCGCTTTCTCAGCTTTTTGCACCAGTACATGGGAGTTCTTTTCTCTGATCCTTTGGTCTCGTTTTATAAAATGAAACTGCTGTAGCATACGCCGTACCTTTTGCTCGGCTAACCTCCTCACCTATCACTAAGGTTTCTCTCACCAGCGCACCCGTGTTTTTACTTCTTCCTGACATTATGGTTTCCTTGTGATACAAAGGCGGAATGTGCAAATTATGTACACCGTGGGTGGGCTATACGATGGGAATAAAATACGATGGCAGCGCGTGCTCAAGGAAGTATTGCCCTCTGCTGGCGGTTTGGCATAACGCAGCACAAAAACGTCTAAGATTAGCGCACAGGACCCAAATGCAAAGTATTAGATCTTTTTGTTCACTACTGCGCCTACGAGAGGGCAGATGCTTTATTTTTATCATTTTACGCTTCACAATAACGAATGCACCTATGAGACGACTCGATCTATATGTTCAGGTTTTACATGGGAGTTAACGCAGAACACAGGTGCGCTTACTGGCACTACATTGGAGATCAGCATACCGAGACTCTCTCTCTCTCTCTCTCTCTCTATATATATATATATATATATATATAGATATAGATATATATAATTGTAAAGGCGTTTATTGCACGCAAGCGTTAGGGCTGACCGTTCGATCAGTTCAGGGAACCGCGAGCGCGAGCGGCGTAGTCCGAGCGATGCGCTGGAGAGACTGACCCACTAGACAGCGCTGTTCAGGATGCCCCACTGCATCGTCCCTCTTCTTCACTACAATTACCCCGGGGACGAAAAAGGAAGCCGTCCGGCGACCTAACAGTTCGTCACTATTAGGGGACCATAAAACGGCTTGAGGCGCTCGACGTTGACAATGTCGCGTCCGCGACGGCGCATGTCGGAAGACGGTTCAACGGGCTCAATCACATAGTTGACGGGTGATGCACGCTCGACGATGCGGTAGGGACCTTCATACTTGGGCATTAACTTGGAAGACAGACCAGGTGCAGCGGAAGGAACTGAGAGCCACACAAGCGCTCCAGGAAGAAAGGTGGGCGCAGAGGTGGCGTCACCGCGAGTGTTCTTCTGGCGCTCTTGGTCATTGGAGGTAAAATGTATATATATATATATATATATATATATATGCGCCGAAATACCGACCAAAACCAAACGCGGGAGCGTAGACAAAGACATCTTTGCTTTAAACCGTCTTCAGTGTTGCTCTGGTTATAGTGCTCGTGAATGTAAAGTCAGTGCCAAAAATTTACACGCCGCACAGTCTGTGAAAATGCTGAATATTTCCAGTCTGGGTACGAAATGTGTTACTCGGATTTTTAAGCTGCGCTATGGCGTAGTTGAACAACAGAGTTCTCTATTGTTTTAATGGATACGTTCACAATCTTCTCAGAAATTGAAACTTCTTTCTTGGTCTTACCATCCGTAAACGTTTAACGCCAACCGGTCACCTGGTACCTAATAACTTTATGAGGCGTAATTTTTTTTTTTGCAGTCAGCAAGAATACTTGACAACCTGTTCGTTTCTGTCCTAATCTACAGTGCCAAAGAGTATTTTCGCGTTCATGAGCACTTTGTGCATTCATGGTATAACAAAAAAAAAAAAAGAACCAACAATGTGAAATTGAGGCATGAACGTGTATAGAATAAAAAAAAATGAGCGTTGTCTGCGAAAACTAAAGAGCATTAAATGGAAGGCTGCTCAAGGAAGATGGTGCGTGGAAGGCATATAATTCAGTATACGGCGTTGCGAACCCAGCGACCTGCAAAGCAGGATCTTTGCTTTCTATCTTTCTGGAGCAGGCGGGCAACAGACGCAATGTCCGTTGCACGGAATGAGCTCAGGCAAGATAGATGTGCCGCGTTTTATTTCTCGTAAAGTTTATAGTACAAGATGTGCGCATTGCACAATTGCGAACAGCGGTAAGGGCCTTGCTTCATTGCTTCTTTTATCAAGGACGTGCTGTTGTAAAGATAAATAGGTAAACAACACTTTTGAACTTCAAGAGCACCGCGTAAAGCATCGAAAAGCAGACACGATTTGACAACGGCACTTTTTTTTCGCAAATTGTAGTGCGGTTTGCGCTACATGTTTCAGTAGATTTGTAAATATTTCACGGGCAAAAAAAGTAAAATGCAAATTATCAAAACAATATAAACTTCATTTTGATGGTTACCTTAAGGTGCCCTTCATATAACCTGTATTACGTACTCATTTAAACACTTCGTGGTTCAGTGTTTATTAATAGTTTGAGCATTTTGTGTGCTTATGCGCAGTGATTAAATACATGAAATATATTTCCAGGAACAATAGATCTTCTGTTGTCAGAAGACAAAAGAGAAATCAATCCACAGAAGAGGATCTACAGCATAGGAAGCAAGAACAACAAACATATTACAGACGATGAGAGGAATAGGACGCATGAAGAAATGACACAAGACAGCAGTGCGCTTCGAAAGCTCCCGTTGGGAGCACAGTCAATAAGACCTCCGGGACACAAAGACGGCTTCACTCAACACCACGTATGCCTCGGCATGAAACAACACAACGAACAGTGCGACAGACAAGAGAAGTGTCTTCTGCCTGGCAGCCTCGGCACCCTCGAGTCCTCATGTGCTCAGTGGCGCGGGCTTCAAGGCATCGTCGGCGTTCTCGCAGACCGCTTCGCAGTCCTCGCAGGCGCACGCCTTGCCGGAGACGGTCTCGTTACAGCCGTACATGGAGTCCTTGAAGGGCCGGTACTCCCGCAGCCCGGTGAAGACCGCCTCCGTGGTGACCGGCTCGTACGTTACGTCCACGGACGTCAGTCCCACACGCCTCTTGCCCAGGGCGCCGTACCACAGGTTCATGGTGCAGTTCTGGTATTCCTGGCCGCACAGGGCGAATGACAGTGGTGCGAACCGGATGAACTTCCTCGGGTTAATGCAAGACGCGTAGAGGTCGCGCATGGTCGCGTAGTCTACGTAGAAGTTCACGTGTTCCGCCAACTCGTGCGGCTCTTCGTCGTAGTGCACGACCTGCAGGAAGTCTCCCTGGTGCGGCGAGCAGGCCATGTTGCACAGGACCTTCTGGAAGTTGGCGTAGCAGGCCTCGCAACGTCGCAGGCCGAGGCCTTCGAGAGCCTTAACCTGCTTCGCGAGCTCCTTGATCTGAGCGGCGTCGCAGCAGAGCGAGTCGCCGTGGATCTGGAAGTAGTCGCCGCAAGTCTCCTTCATGATGGCTCGCGCCGCCTGGTCCGTCACCGGCTTGGGCACGCCGTTGTAGATGCACGGGACCTTGTTCTTGCTGTCGCAGAAGCCGTGCATCGAGCACTTGGCCGCGTTGACGCAGGCGATGCAACCGAGCAGCAGCGCTGCTGCCAGAAGGAGCGTAGTCCTGAAGGCCTCCATGGCGGTGCTCTGTCGGTTGCCGGTGGCGGTACTGGTCTCCTGCTCGCGACGGGTGCGACCAGATATAAGAGTGTCTTCGACGCGTGGTTCTGCCGTATTTTGATCACGGAGGAGCGCTGCCGTCGCGCGCTCTCCCAGCGCGATCGGCGAAGGTCGAGGAGGCCGGGGGGCGACTCCCTCTCACGGTTTCCTACTTCCACGTTGGTTCGAGATCAGTAAGAAAATAAGTGAGTCTTGGGAAAAGGGAAGGAGGTTGGCGATTATAGTCAAGGTTGAGAACGAATCTCGCTTCTCCCCTCCGCCGTGGCCGCTCTCCTTGCGTAATTGACATAATTCGGCCGGCTCCGATTGGTTCTGCGGATAGCTGCTCCTGCTGGATAGTTGCCAGACACGCGCCCTACATACCTAGCGGCGGCTCGCGCGGTCGCCGTCTTAGCACGAAAAAGCACCGCTTCGCGTGAAGCGCACCCCCTTCCGTGCGAGCGGGGGCTCTGCCTTTGTCATTGTCTTGTCTCTATTGCTTCTTTTTGTGAGCAATTGCTTCCCGCCAGCGTGAGCTGTGTACCAAAAACCACCCTGCCGCCTCCCAGGTACTGGTCTTCTGCCGCCACCCGTGTCGTCTCGATCTCTATAGCAGCAGTTGCTGCGCGAGTTAGTAAAGTAGTCACGTCCGAGGAGGGGTCGGGACCACCTTCCTGCCTTCCACGAAGACTGCCTAGCGTAACGGAGGAAAGTCCTGCGTGAAAGCGCGTGTTCTGCCGCCAAGGAAGCTGTCGCGATCAGGAAGCCAGCTAAGTTGCTTTATCCGATTTGCCAGCGAAAATCTTTGCAGTTAAGAAAATTGCTGGCAGTCTTATCTCTGCTACTGTTTGTCACCATACACCGTAAGGAACAATATCGCATAATTCTTTGGTGTTACCTTTGTCCCCGCACCACTGGTAGGTAATACGAATTGATACAGAAGATGTGAGGGAAATTGAGGAAAGAATTGTCGCTGGTATCAGGAAATTCATTTGCTCTGCCACTGTGCAGAATTCGTTAGGAGAGCGATTTTTCAGTGTAGAGGTGGTGACAAGCGTGTTCGAACTATTTCGTATGTAAAGCATGGCCTTGCTGACCGCGTACTGACTACAACCTACTTTCGTGCATTGGGAAAGAAGATACTTGTCGCGGTGGCTTGTTGGCTGCAGTGGTGTTGCGCCAATAAGCACGAGGCTGCAAGTTCGATGCCCGGCAACGGCATTTCGATGACGGGCAAGATGCAATAACGCCCATGTGCTTAGATTTAGGGACACGTTAAATAACCTCGGGCGATCAAAAATAATTCGGAGTCCCGAACTATGGCTTGATTCATAATAATATCGTACTTTTGGCACGTAAAATCCCACAATTTAATTTTTTTTGACAGAGACGTACCGGCACATTGAGGGTCACTGAAGGAGGCGTTTGACGGCCCCACTCGACCTAGCTTACTGCGGCAGAAAACTGGCACCCTTTTTCTTACGAGGCTCGTCGTCGCTATATTTGACTATAAGGAGAAATATTGTCGAAACCCCGTCCACTGTCTTGGCACATTTACGCCATACGTTGACGAAATGTTAAAGCCCATAATTTTCCCAAATACGTTTCCAACAAAAGTTAGTTACTAAGGAAAAGCAAGTTAACGCGTGTTACATTACCAAGCACTTCGTGACGTTTAGTAAAGTTCGAGGTGTTACTGGTTACTGATGAAAAAAAATCTAGCAAACTGAACTAACCATATCGACTTCAGTTTATTGTTTTATCGGTAGTAGATGTCATTACGCATTCGAGGTATTAATGGCTACTGACCAAAGAAACTAGTAAAGTTAGCCACCCCTAGATTTAAGTTGATTGCTTAACCAGTGGTGCATGTGTTTACACATACCACAGCAGAGGGACCTCTTGCTATCAGTTACATAATACATGCATGAATACGTAGGAATCAACTGTGATTAGAAGAAAAAAAAAGAAAGAAATCGTATTGATCACATCTGAAGAATATTAATCACCATGCATAAGCGTTTACTTTTAAGCTATATCAAATCCTTTTTACTCAGTAGCAGCATTATTTCATTCCATCACGTCATATCATAACAATTTGACGATTATTTTGTTCTTAGCATTACCAAGAATTAGGGGCACCCGAGTGGAACCTAGATGATCCGCCAGGACGCTGCGCCCCTTGAGCTTTAATATTCAAATTATCCATGATGACGCAAGCTGTGACGTATAGTGCCGCTAATAACAAACCTGAGCAGAGTTAAAGCGAGGGAAACATACAGCTCACGTCCGGATTAACTCACGTTCACCTTATCGACGAGTATGATCTCCTTTCGTCGAAGGCGCTCGGCAGCAAACCAACGAATTCACCGGCGGACCAACAGGTTTATAATTTTTCCCTTCATGATGCGACTGTGTTCTGAAGGCAGCGATTGTGGTGCGGCTTTTTAGTCGTTTCGAGACGGGCTGTTACGGCAAGTTGAAGGCGGACTCTTTGAAGCGAGCGGAACTCCGGAATATTGCAATGGACGCCGTAGTTTCTCTGCAAGCCATTTTTCTCTGCGTAACACTACCTCCAAATTGTGGCAATTTTTGGATAGGATCCCAAATTGAAACTTCGCATCCAATTTGTAGCGCGTTTTCGGCCGCGAAATACTCCCCCACATGTTATATGCGGGGCTGTGTATGCAGAATTTAATTTGACCGTATATTTTTGAGTTAGGCGCTGGAATATTTTACTAAAATAAAAATAAAAAAACAACCACCGCCGCTATTGCATGAAAGCGCACCTCTTTCCAGCTCGTGGCTAAGATACAGGCGGTGGTTGTTCTTTAATCCTAGTTATGTTTATCGCACTAGCTTTGCTCATTATTTAATTTGCTCTTTTCAGCTTTAGGTTTTGTGGATTGCGCTCTAGACTCAGGAGTGTGCTTACTTTTTTCTCGCTTCGTTGTAGTTAAGCGCCGTAAACGTGATTCTTCCCTGTGAATGACGCAGGATGTATGGTTTTTTTTAGGCTATACATAATTTTTAAGTATCCTCTGTGTCAGATAACATAATTGCAGTCCTCAATTGAGTTGCATTACTGGAAGAGATGGACATTACTACACGAGACATTTAGGTGTATACTGGACTGATTAACCAAAATTCACTAATGAGGTTTTGAACTACGTTAAGTGACACACACTGCAATTTACGAATTGTAGCCGGTGAGGTTGCACGCCATGTCCACTTCGAACGGATTCTGAGGATTTTCACAGCTTTCGAAATAT